>NC_081755.1:32606450-32643950 GCF_963082965.1 Carassius carassius | reverse complement strand
TTCCTCCTCTAACTCAGTGTGTTCCTCAATCCTTGTCAACCTGCTTCCCTTTCATAGTAGCTGTTTGTCAATAATCAACCAAATAGCTGAGTGTTCATAAACTACTTGAAGCTAATTGGTTGATTGTGTGGCACTAGAGGGGAAAGAAATCACAGTAGAATCTCTAATATCTAAGGTTTACACAAGGTTCAGTTTGTTAGCAATAGTTAATTCAGGCCACAGGATAATTTCATGCTATCATTAATAAACAGTACTTTTATGGCTTTTAATAATTTGGGTATCTACAGATATTAATAAAATGTGACATTTTTTTGAAAACTACTAAAAATAATAAAGTTTACAAAAAATATATAAATTATTATTTGAATAATCCATATTAACATTATTAGTTAAATTAACAATAAGCAATAGTAATATTTATGAAAAAAAAACATTATAGGTACATTAGTATACTGTACACTGCTCTCTTAAACCACATTGTAAAGCATTTCTCAAATGTTTCACTTCAATATAAATAATATTTAATGGTGGGTTAATGGAGTCTCCTGCTTTTCAGAGGTTTATGTTTATTAAAAACCTCAGTTATGTCATGTATAGTCATGGCCAAAAATATCGGCACCCTTGGTAGATATGATCAAATGAGGCTGTGAAAATTAATCTGCATTGTTAATCATTTTGATCTTTTATTAAAAAAAAATCACAAAAATCTAAACTTCCATTGGATAATAATAATTTAAAATGGGGGGAAATATCATTATGAAATGAATGTTTTTTTTTTTTCAAATACACGATGGACACAATTATTGGCACTCCTAGAAATTATTTTGAGTAAAGTATATTCCCATTCACATTCACAATTTTGAGCACTCCAGCGTATAAACATGAAATTCACAGAAATATAAACAGGAGGGAAAATAAAACCCAAATTCCCTTAATCATCCATAACAATGAGAAAAACCAAAGAATATATTTCTTATGTGCAGCAAAAGATAATTGAACTTCACAATTTAGTGAAGTGGCTTTAAGAAAAGAGCTAGAGCAGTGAAAATTCCCATTTCCACCATCAGGGCAATAATTGAGAATTTCCAATCAACAGAAAACGTTACGGATCTGCCTGGAAGAGGACGTGTCTATATCGTCCTAATACATGGTGAGGAGAGTTGAGTGACTAAAGACTCTCCAAGGATCACAGCTGGAGAATTGCAGAAAATAGTTGAGTCTCGGGGTCAGAAAACCTTTTAAAAATGGTCAAGCAGAATCTACATCACCACATGTTGTTTGGGAGGGTTACAAGAAAAATTCTATCAAATACCAACAGATAAAAAAATCAGTAATTGACTGACTTTGTTAGAAATCTTACAATAGGCCATGTTTAGATCTTCCAACCGTACAATAATCCAAACACAAACCTCAAAAACAACACAGAAATGGGTCACTGAGCACAAAACCAATCTTTTGCTATAGCCATTCCAGTCCTCTGACCTGAACCCTATAGAAAATGAGAGGAGTGAACTGAAGAGGAGAAGCTGGGAATCTAAAGGGTCTGGAGTGATTCTGGATGAAGGAATGGTCTCTGATCTCTTGTCAGGTGTTCTCTAACTTCAGCAGGCATTATAAGAGAAAATGTAGAGCTGTTAAACTGGCAAATGGAGGTTTCAATAAGTATTGAATAAAAGGGTGTCGTTAATTGTGGCCAATGTTTATTAGAGAAAAACATTTATTTCATGATGATATTTCTCCCTATTTTAAATTATTATTATCCAATGAAAGGTTAGATTTTTGTGATTTTTTAAATAAAAGATCAAAAGGATTAACAATGCAGATTAATTTTCACAGCCTTCTTTGATTATATTTACCAAGGGTGCCAATATTTTTGTCCATGACTGTATGAGTTTCATAATCTCAGTGATGTATCAAATTACAGTAATATTTGCCAAAGTATGTTGCCCTATTTGCCAAAAGTCCGCCATCAAAACATAGAGATTTCAACGTTTCAAAATGTTCCATCTAATTTTCTATTATCTATATTGATGTTTTAATTTTATAGCACTATACTTTTAATGCATGCAACAATTGTCTAATTTTTTCCACTTTATATTTCTCTTAAGGATTTTTAGAAGAAACATCTGAGACAAAGCTGATACTTAACATAATTGAGAATTCCCTGAGCTGTGAAAGCATAATGAAATATTTCTTCTGGGAATCCAACTCCTTTAAACTGATCTATTCACTATGCACTAAAACATGAACAGTGAGGCTACTGGGTGAGGGGAGGCGGAGTGATCGAGGGGGGGTGGAGGGTGGTTAGCAAGATGTTAAATTGCAATGTGGTTGAAAGTGGATATGTATGCAGACATGCCTTTGAGATATCAGGTCCCGGATCATCTTCTCTTTTTCTTTATCCTGCCCTTTCTGCCTGGAGAAGAACAGCTGAATGTGTATGGACTGCTATCTTGATCTGACCTACTTTTTTCATGATAGCACTCAGACCAGAACATGCTAAAAACACGTCCTCCTCACTCATAAACCAAAACTCTCAGCTTGTGCTCCACCTGGTCAATTCTCTTTTCAGTCTTCATATTTCAAAAAGCATCTTCAGTTTTGGATTTGCAATCGCTTGGGGCAATTTTGTTTTGCGGATATGATAGTTTTTTTGTAAATGTTTATGAGTTCATTTAATAATACTATGAGATTTTATGCCCCATGATTGATGTCTATGTCTAAGCACATGATGACACATAACTTTTTCAAGCTTTTAAAGGTTAAACATCAAAAAATATAAAGAACCCCTTTCCACTATAAAGAACCTTTTGTGGAAGGGAAAGGTTCCATGGATATCTGTCAAAGGTTCTTCAAGAAACCATAGATGCCAGTAAAGAACCTTCATTTGTAAGAGTGTAGTAAAGGACACATAGCAAATTAAATTAGGTGATATGCTAATTGTTAAAATTCCACAGGCATCTTCATGCAAGTAAAGCAGCTTGCACACAGATTCTGTTCTGAAAACAGCAGCACGTCCATGTTCACATCGAGCGGGTGGCTAAACTAAGATGATGTGCTGATTTAGCTCCAGTTAGATTTAAGCAGAGATCCTTAGAAGAGTCAACCCCTGCCCCCCCAACCCCCTTCACTTCACTGTTACTGAAGATGACAACCTGATCCTCATCGACCGCAGCTCTTGCCATGTAAGGCTTGTAGGAGACTAAGACCATGCCAACCTAGGAATCAAATGCTACTCAAAAGGGGACAGGGTCATTACAGATGGCCACTGGTGAAGACTGAGAATAGAAGGCAAAGATGAGAAATGTAAAAGCACATTTAAGTTTAATTGGTACACTAAAGCCATTTTAAAACACATTTTATAAAACCATAAAAATACAGGTTTGTAATGAATGTGATAAATTAGAATCACGGAAAATATACTTATTTCCAATAGTCAGTAACAGACACAATAAGAAAGTTATCACAATATAATTGTGGTTGACTGCATTGATATGCACAGAAATGTACTTATAAATCATTTTGTATTACAAGACAAAACATAAATATCATTGGAAACATATGTCCAATGATTAAGAGGTTTTGTCTTAAACATGTCAAGCTAAAATGACAAAGAATCGTACAAAAATAAGTTCATAAAATGCACACGATTATGTATCTGCATTATCAGCATCATTTTTATCTGGACAAAGTGGTCCGTTTAGAAGAAATACCTGAAACAAAGCCAGAAGAGACATGATAGTTAACATAACACTAAGTGTTGAAAAGTAATTCAAATTTTTATACTTTTTTTTAAGATTTATACTTACATTTTCTATCTATCTATCTATCTATCTATCTATCTATCTATCTATCTATCTATCTATCTATCTATCTATCTATCTATCTATCTATCTATCTATCTATCATCTATCTATCTATCTATCTATCTATCTATCTATCTATCTATCTATCTATCTATCTATCTATCTATCTATCTATCATCCACAAGGGTGCCCTCCAGTTTTGCATATATATATATATATATATATGGAGACATAACATCATCACATAATCTTTCTCTCTCTCTCTATATATATATATATATAGAGAGAGACAGACAGAGAGAGAGAGAGACAGATTCTGTGATGATGTTATGTCTCCATCAGTAAGAAAGTACTATAACTGTATATTTATATGTAAATAAATATCATTAAAATGTTACAGCCAAACCAACACTGTAAACACTGCTACTAAAAGGGAACCTGAGAAACATCAGCTACACTTTGACGCTGTAAAGAGGGGGAAAGGCAGAGGAGAGTGAGCACCACACCTTTGAAAGGAAGAGGAGGAGGACGTGTCTGCTTTACAAGATCACTCTGAGACAGTGCCTCCACTATCCAGGAGAGGGCAGTAGAGCAGTACTCCACCTGTGTAACAAGCAAACAGAAAAAGACAGAGAGGACTGGTCAAAAAACTGAGGTCCCCAATAAAGCACAGGTTCATTAATTGCATCGATCGGCTGACAGCTTGGCACATTCTCAGAGCGGATCTACATTTTAAAAGGGCTCGTACAGTGATAGGGAGACTGACGGATGGGCCTTGGTCTGCGCTGAGCAAGCAAACACAACAGCTGCAGCTAAAATAAGACAAGGCCCACAGGCTTGCACCCACAGACACATGCGTGCACTCTGTGGGATGCTGCTGGGATTTAAAAACAGGTGTCAGTGTTTTTGATAGCCACAGGTAGACAGGTGTGCACAGTCGCCACTAACCTCCGACTCCAGTTTTCTCAACCTGCGATCGTGATCGTGAATCTCCGACATCTGCTTCAGGACGCTGTCCACCCTACACACACATATGGACACAAATACACACATTCTGTCATTCAAGACGCCGGTGTCTGATTCAGCAGGAGTTGACAGTCTCTCCCCCCTTCACACGCACATAAACACGAAACGAGAGCCGCCACTGCAAGGTTACTAAATGTCCCCGGGTGTGTGTTACATACAGATCTACTTGTCAGTGACAGATATGTTCTCCACTCACTCATCTCTTTTAGAACTCACATGTGAAGTATGTGAAATAAGTTGGTAATTGTTGATATATGAGAGTATTTAAGACAGGGTTGACTGACTTTGTGGAGGTGCGTTTGAGCCGCTCCGTGTCGCTCTCTCGTTGTTTCTTTCCTTGTGTGGAAAGCAGGTTCTCCTTTAGCGTGGACTCCCATGTGTTCAGCAAACTGGCCTCTTTGCCTTTTAGTTCCAACACTATGGAAAACACAGGGTTAAAGGAATAGCTCCTCCAAAAAATGAAAACCTTGACATTATTTACTTAACTTAATGTCTGACCAGACCTGTATGACTCTCTTTCTTTTCTGAAGGTAGATGGGAACCAAACAGTCAAAAAACAGTGATGCATTTCTTATAATATCTTCTGTAAAGTTCCTCAGAAGAAGGACAGTCATACAGGTTTGGAACGACATGAGGGAAAGTAAACGAAAACAGGATTTTCATGGGTGAACTATGCCTTTAAAGACAAAATGATCAACCAAGACTGTATATAATGTGGCATCATATATCAGCACGTACTAAAGTGTTGGTTCTTGTTGGAGGGCAGTCTCTGAATGACTCTTTTGATGAAGATATGGAGGTGGGAGATGATGATGAAGGGCGGGGAGAGGCAGGGCCGCGAGTGGTACTCCGTGATCAGGTTGTAGCGCTGGAACTTCCAGTGTACGTCACTGTGCTCCTGGACTTTATTGAATGTGTAACTGAAGACAAATAACACGAACATACAATCATACCAAGCAATACGGCTAGAGGTCGTGCTGGATTGAAGCCGCAAAAGAACCCTGTCTGTCACTAGTGTTTCGCATACACCAATAACACAATTCTGTCTGATACCAACGCTGATTAATATTTTTATGAAACTATTTTGCTATTACACTTAATACTATTATTCTATTTGGTCTAAAAATTAGCTATAAATAAAATTAACCGTATTACGTGCTACACTACATATAATAATGTACAATATGAATCATGGATACGCAGTTTAAAAAATAAAAAAAGATTTAATTTAAGTGTTTTGTTCCATTATCTATGTCTTTAAAGATTAACTTTATGTGAGAATAAGATGATGGCAAAATTTATTTAAATGTAAAAGTAAGGGAACTGAGCATGAATAATTGAAAATACAATATCAGCTGACATGTATCCAGTCAACATACAATACTGTTCAAAATTTGGGGGTTGGTACAATTTTGTTATTGTTTTGTTGAGTGTCTTATGCTCACCAATCAACCAAAGGTTGATAAAAAATGTATTGATCAGAAACATAGTTAAAACAGTAATACTGGGTAAAAACAGCAATACATTTAAAAAATGGTTTTCTATATGAATTTGATTTGAAATGTCATTTATTTCTGTGATGTCTTCAGTGTCCCATGATGCTTCAGAAATCATTCTGATATGCTGTTTTTATGCTCAAGAAACATTACTTATTTCCAAAGCTGAAACTGCTGTTGTGATGCTGAATATTTTTGTGGAAACTATGATAATTTTTTTTCAAGATTCTTTAATGAATAGAAAGTTCACAAGAATGGCATTTATGTGAAATATTTTATATGAATATCTTTGGAATGTTATAAGTGTCTTTACGGTCACTTTTGACCCGTTTAATGAATCCTCGCTGAATATAAGTGTTCATTTCTTTTAATCTTACTAACCTGAAACTTTTAAACTTTTGTATATATTAACTACAGATTTGTAATATCAGCTTATAATAAATACTTACTGCTTTCATAAACTGGTTACTACACAGATGCAAATGTGAACTTAAATGTAATTTAACTAAGCACTTTCAAAATATTTATAAATGAATAAGCACTCAACCTGCTTGTGCTCAAGTTCCCATGGAACTAACTTTTGGAGAAATCTAGTAATCTATCATCTTGCATATTCAGACAAGTAACATTTGTAACATCAGTTCATAGTAGCAGCTACTGTAATTCATTTTAAAGTCCATATAAAATCAATGTTTTAAATACAAACAGTGTTGATGGTGGGTTTTTTTTACCTGAACATTGCAATGAGCAAGTTCACCAACAGAATATTGGTGACCAACAGGTAGACTGACAGCAGGATAAGAACCAGCCAGTTAGCATCAGACTGTGGGCATGGCTCCGCCCCCTGGTGGATGAGCGTGACGTTGTCTGTACACTCTTTCTCGTGTCTCTTGTCAGCTAGAGTCAAAGAACAAAACGTATTACAATCAATAAAATCAACTGAAAGTACAATAGTTTGGGGTCAGTAAGTACTACTCTTATATTTAGCAAGGATGCATTAAAGTAAAAGTAAAGGCTTTTTACATTGTTACAAAAATAAGAGTTTTAAATAGACAGACCCCAAAGTTTTGAAAGGTATACTGTGTTTAGTAAAAATAACACACTACGGAAACACAAAGACACACACACACCATCAATTTCATCCAGTGGTATCTGCCCATATATGTGCATGTATGGCCTGTAGAACACACGCCGAGTTATCCAACCAGGACGAGAGTCGTAGGAGTACAGCAGCGCCTGATTGGCTACTCCATATGCCATTAGCCACACCCCCAGGAAGAAGAGGAAGAAAAACACATCCTTCACCTGTGGAGTAAATGATCATTCTTTAGCAGGATTATGTGCACTTTTTAGGGCACGTTAAAAATGAAAGACTCCATCTCACCATTTTCCCAACTATGATTATTTTGGGACCAAGTTGTTTGTGAACTGCAAATATATGAATGAGTCTGAGCGTGAAGACCACATAGTCGACACACATTACCGCACGACCGAAACTATACGTCTGCGGAAACATCCTGTAACAAAAACGCACATGCACTAACCAATACAATCACACGCACGGACATACACAGGACAGATCTCACTGAATTCACCTGCAGACAAGCCCAAGAATGAAGAGCGCGAGGGCCGTGATGTCGCACTTGTTCCAGATGTCTTGGATGTACAGCTTCATCCTTTGAATTAGAGAGGTAGATCCTACAAAAAACGTCTGCGAGGGAGATCAAGATTCAGCAGACTGAACAAGAGTGTTGAAATGTGTGTAAACACAATGAAGATTGTTCGTACCTGTCGAATCTCCTCACAGACCAGAGTAAAAACCCAGAAATACAACACAAGCTCTGAGGGGGCGGGTCCGTCAGGAGGCGGGGGCTTGAAGTCAACCAATAGGATGTAAGCAAACAGGAAGAGGAAGAGGAAATACATCAACACGTTGCCTAGAAACGAAGTGACCGGTGCAAACCAGAACTGCCGCCATCGATGCAATATAAAAGGCCGTTTTAGAGCGATAGCCTTTGATGCTGAAATATAAAAAAATTAAAGAGGTAAGCTCCTTACAGCAAGTCAAAGTTTATCAGGATTTGTGATCATGCCATTTAAACGCACCTTCCAGTTTTCCTCTTAAAGCGTTACATTCCTCCACGTCGTCCTCCCTGTGAAGCACATGTATGACTCTCTTTATTTTATCTGTGTCTCCTTTAACTTAGTAAAACTGTTTATGGTGCTGAGAAACCATGAATTACGTGTTTATAACATCAGCCAATGACTCGGCTCCATCGACGCTGTCTAATTCTTTACCCGGATGAAATTCCTCTGGCTTTTCGTACTTCTCCTGCTCCCTGAGAGATAGGAGGGCATTAAAACTTTGACAACTGTATCAGAAAGAAAACTAACGTTGGCCGAAAATATTGGCTACTGACTTGAAACTGATGAGGTTGGTGTAGATAAAGGGAAGCAGGAAAAACGAGAGGACCAGTTTCCACACTTCTGTATTGCTGTCCATGTCTCCCCACCAAATCTCTGACAGTAAAGTCTGGCCAAGGATGGGATGAGGAACCATGACACCAATGTAACTAAGAAAAACTGACACTCCAACAGATAAGCATGACCACTGCTTACCTGCACTCCATCATGGCTGAAGAAGAGGCGGGCGTCAGCCGCGGTGGCCATCTGCAGACAGGTGGCGCTGCCCCAGACAGGTGACTGTCTGATGAGAAGCTTGTAAGAGCGGCTCTCATTGCTTTGGTAACACTCACTGAACACATCTATGAAGACAGTGAGGAGAAAAGACATTAAACATGTAATGTAAGAATTCCTTATGCTAAAGACTTAATGCTGCACAATGCTACACTCACACAGACACACACACGTTTGTTTTTGTGAAAAGTGGGGACATCCCATAGACGTAATGGTTTTTATACTGTACAAACTGTATATTCTATGGCCCTTCACCAACCCTACAACTAACCCTAACCCTCACAGGAAACTTTGTGCATTTTTACTTTCTCAAAAAACTCATTCTGTATGATTCATAAGCGTTTTGAAAAATAGAGACATGGGTTATGTTCTCATGAGTCACCCTCTCCTTGTAATACCTGTGTCATACCCATGTCATTATACAGAGTTGTGTCCTGATATGTCACAAAAACACACCCACCCACACACACACACACACACACACACATATATATATATATATGAAATACATATAAAATACAAGAATTTTCACTAGCTGTCTCATACTTTTGAGCCCCACTGGTACACTGAAAATCATTCCCATCTGCCATCTCTTTAACTTGATTCACACCCACCATGTGCCAGATTCTCGAAGGTTTGAGCAAGTTCTTTCATGGAAAGCTTGGTCTCAGTCTCTGTCTCCAGCTCTCTTAACTCTCTTAATATCTTACACCCAGCAAGAGCACTTAGCACCGACTCCCCTGCCTAGCATTGAAAGAGAGAGGGGGAAAGGAGCAAAACAAAGAAAAATGTTTAATATAATATGATTTTATTAATAATAATAATACACTGACCATGGGAATTATCATGATCAATGACTATAATAATAATCATAATAGTCATAACAAATAATACATCTGTGGTATTCTGCATGCAACCCTCCTGCTATTGGACACTTTCTAATTAATATGACATTTCTACAGTTGCATCAAGAGCTGAATACATTAGTGTGATACTGTATCCACGCCACGAGGTGTCAGTACAGGGTCCAGGATCACTGTCATGTGCAACTTTAACCTACTCATTTACAAATGTATATTTCTGACCAAACATCGTAGGAGATTAGAAAGAATTTGCAGAGAATATGATATGGGTTTCAATTATGACTTATGATAAAAAAAAAAACAATACCATTTCCCAGAAGTAGATAGACATTTCTCTGCGATTCTGAAGAACGGCCCAAATGAACAGATTTATCCAGGGAGTCATGCAGCGCTGCTTCCGGTACACACTCTCAGTTAGCAGCAGCTTATTCACATGCTTAAAGGACGAGACAGAAACTATGATCACAACATTGTTATCTATATTGTATTAACATAAGTGCCGCAAATCAAATAATTTCACCAATCCTAAAACCTTTGAAAAAACCTGGCTGGTACCTTCATTGATTTCCTCGAGGCCCATCCCTGTTCTACACCAAGAGGAGCGTAGTAAAATGGCTGGCAGACATCTTCCAGGATTTCTGATAACACCCGTGAAACCTGGGAGATCACGAAGAAGACAATCATTATTATTCCTTGTTTTATGATTCCTTGCTCTTGTGTCTGATGTGACGTGATTATGTGCAATTAACATGTTTGAATAGATTATATAGATATATATATAAGTTGAGTGTTGATTTTTATATTTAAAAATAAATAATAACTGAATTGAAGTTTGGGCTCTGTTGTTAATCTTATAGTAATGTAAAAGGGCTCAAAATAGTTTAGATCAAAAGCTGGGGTACACTTTATTCCTAGATATTTTCTAATTATAATTGAACTTATTTAAAGAAAGAGCCAATTGTTCAGTAAACAACTGTTTCATTAAAAAGAAAAGCACATTTATGTTTTCCCCCTGCTGTACTAAATCCAAGGTGTGGTCTCAACCATCATGTTTTTGTGTGTGTATATATATATATCGTATAAATGCTTCAAACTGTAGCGTTGGTTCTGACCTCATACAGGGTGAGTTCTCGAGCAGCAGACGGGGCGCTGAAGCTGCTGGTGTGGTGGTTCTCATCAGGTGAAGCTAAGCGGCTCTGAGAGCAAACTAAGCCCACCCGCTCCTGCAGCCTCCTCTGGAGGAATGAGGACACCAGACTGCAGTCCGACAGTGAGCTGTAAAGACTCTCTAAACGATGATACGTCAGATAGTCCAGAATGTTCAAGCCGTTTTCCACAAACAGACGCACAAAATGGGGCTTGTTGTTCACCAGCGCATCGGTCATTGATTCCTCCAGGTCTTCATACTAAGAGAAAGATTAAATCAAGAGAAGCTGTCATGTTAAAACACACGTTTGGTTTCATTCATGTTGCTGTTAATCTTACCCTCCAATGGATGTCACCATTAAAGAGTTCACTCTTGGCGATATCCACTCTGTCCCAGGCCACTGCCAGCTTCAGCTCTTCAGTGTACTCGCTAGGATCACTAGCATCCCGTTTAGCAGCTGAACACACACATACACACATAAACCCATAAGTATGTACTGTAAACATGTTGAATTGTCAAAGCAGGTGATTTAATCTCACCTCTCACGAGAGCTCTGAGGATGATTCTGTCAAAGTCATCTCGCCCTTCCTGGTCTCCATGAAACACAGTGATCAGATCTCGGTTGTGATAGATACTGAGTGCCTGTGTGAAAAAGAGAGAAGTAACTAAAAGTAAAATACAAAAACCTTGGGCCTGCATGCACTCTCTATCCAGGCTCTTGCTGTACGCTCACCTGATCCACAAGCTTCTCCAGTTCAGTCTCAGAAGGGAAATGTTTCTTAATTTTCTCTCTCACTTGGTTCCTCAGCTCAACACTTGCACTTTTCCTGCTTTCCTTGGCAGCGGGCGCTAAAGTGGGACTCACTGGTGGACTCAGAGGTATGCTGAGATCCTTCAGAAGAGCCGCTATCAGGTCTGCCGCTGGACCTGAGCCTGCCAGCACCAGCCATGGAGTGGTGTTTTTCAGAGATAAATCCACTCTCTGCAATAAGAAAGATGATATCGTTCATTTCAAATATGCTTAAAATGGATTGAACTGATAAAACTGTCATTTTAAACTGTACATTTAAATTTGAGATCCCTAGACATTTTTTATGACGTTTATGACTGTAACTGTAAAAGGTGTATAATCAGTCACTGCTGGGCTTCATTCCAAAAACAGTGCTAAATGCAAAAAGCACATGGACAGCTGGGTTACAGGCTACAGGCATTAAGAAAGTATGAACAAAACAACATAAAGTAATCTTTAGATTTGCATTATTTTGTTCATGCTTTTGGAGATGACCCAGACTACATTGAATAGGTACAGTACAGAAAATAACATAAAATAAAAAAGCATATTAATAAAATAAAACTAACTGTATTCTTTTAAAATACATATTATATATGTGACCCTGGAGCACAAAACCAGTCTGAAGTCACTGGGGTATATTTGTAGAAACAGCCAAAGATACATTGTATGGGTCAAAATTATACATTTTTCTTTTATGCCAAAAATCATTAGGATATTTAGTTAAGATTATGTTCCATGGAGATATTTTGTTAATTTTGTTAACTATATAAAAAATAAATTTTTGATTAATAATATGCATTGCTATGAATTCATTTGGACAAATTTAAAGGTGATTTTCTCAGTATTTTGAATTTTTTGCACCCTCAGATTCCAGATTTGCAAATAGTTGTATCTCGGCCAAATAGTGTCCAATCCTAAAAGCTTATTTATATATGTGTGTGCCTACAAGCTTATTTATTTAGCTTTCAGATGATGTATAAATATCAATTTCGAAAAATCTACACTTAAGACTGATTTTGTGGACCTGGGTCACATATAATTTATTCATATTAAAACAATTAAAATAATCTTGTGTCATGACCTCTAGCATGGCAGCATCTCCTGCGATCAGCATACACAGAACAGGAATCTCAATGCTTCCACTACCTGTTAAAGACAGGAGGAAGACAGATGTGTTTATATAAGAGAAGTATAGCATCACTCAAATTAAACTGAGTAAAAACAAACAACCTAATAAACCGACATAACTAGTGAATTTGCCTCAGAAGTTTATTCTCATTCTGATCCACCAGAGGACAGAGTAGTCCTCACATTACATGCAAAATTTTGCCTTATTTTATTCTAAAAGATATATATATACTGGGGTGTCTTTGTGATTGTGGATTACATTTTATGTAATGCTGCAAAAACAGCTTTCCTGTCTTTCCTGTGTAGGGACAATAAACATTATTACTACTACTAAATGAAATAATTCTGAGGCCCTTTACTTTTTTTTAAATACCAAAACACTACTGTTTTTCATATGGCAGCACACTAGTGTTTAACTTCCCTCTTCCTTCCTTTCATTTTGTGTTTATTTATTTTATTGAATAAAAGGAAGTGCATGGTTCCCCAGGGATGTGCTCGTGCTTCCCGTGGCAGTCCCTGGTGAAGGTGCAAGATAAATGATATGGGAAATTGCTGTTGTGCTCTCTGCTCAGAAAGACTTGGTTTACTTTTCAGTTGAACCGTCTTCTTTCTCTCACCCCAGATGCCAGTGCGCTGATGGGAGATGAAGTCCTCCAGGTTGGCTCTGAACATTGTTTCAGATCCTCGGTGTCCAACACTTCCATCATCCACCAAGAGGAAGGCCTGGTGGTTGTTGTCCAGGCAGCTGCATTCATGGGGCATGTTGTGCACATAGTACCGCGCTGGGAAACTGCCCTTGTGAAGAGTAACCAACCATACGTTTTTACAGAGCAGCCTAGCCAAAGTCCTATAGCAGTTCAAAATACCATTCAGGCCTGTGTGACATTAGTGAAGTGTACACTATGTAAAACATATCTGGATATTGAACTACACTTAAAATGTTTTGGTTTCATGTGATATTTCACAATATAGCAAAACAAATGGCTTCTGCAAATATACTATACAAGACTTCAGAACATATATTATGCTATTATGCTAGATTTCACCTTACATATATATGTGTAATACATATATATAATATATATTTTTTTGACATTCAAACATCTTAAGTGTGTTTTTATGTTGACACTGAAGCAGAATGGACTCATATGGTAAAACCTGTTGGTTTACGAGCTGCTGTCGTTGGTAAATCAATCCCCAGGGCGCGACAGCAACGGCTATAACTTTGGCCTGGGAAAGAGACGAAGCTGTTGCACAATGATCCCTCACTGCCTCACCTACACAGCGGCCAACACCCTCCCTCAGACCTGACGTCAGGATCCAAGCCCCTGGAAAAAGAAATTTAAGAGTACTATTACCTAAATTACTCAGCATTAATTAAATTGCATAAAAGTTACAAACACCAATAAAATATCACTAATAAAGGTTTGTTACCATAATGCAACACTTCTAGATTAAAGCCATTTGAATTCTAACCATATACATAATAAACCTTATCAACACACCAGAAACAAACACACAGGAGGAATGCCACTGTTGAGTAACACTAGTTTAGCCTGTCTATCACTGACCTTAAGACTAGTCACTAATTACTAGGTACTACATGAAAACAGTTATTAACAGTTATTTTCCAAAACATTCCAGTAAAGCTACCTGTCCTACCTGATCTACTCTGAGCCAGAGGTGGCCCGAAACACAAACTCAGAACCATAGCCACATCAGAGTTAACTGGATGTCTATATGCAGTGAAATATGATAAAATTATATGGCCACTGTATGGCCATATATTTTATGTCATTAGCGATTCATTATCATTATCAGCTTCATCATTATTTTAATGACATCTCATGACTTATCTCACACACACACACACACACACACACACACAGTTTCACAATCTTATATGCCCTGGAAGTTTGTTGCGTGTGTATGTAAAGGCATGTCTGGATATGCTGAAGTAAAACATGCCATGCAATAATTGCTTTATTATTTTTTATTCATTATTTTATTTTGGCTATTACTTCAACCATTTACATTTAGCTTCCCTATATATATATATATATATATATATATATATATATATATATATAGTTGAAAATCATTTAAAATGAGTAAAAATAACTAACTGTCTTTATCTTAGTTTTAGTGCACAATATGAACCCAGGTGGAAGGGTGGAGTGTGAATGTAGGGTTAACAGTCCACATGTGATTGGTTAGATAAGTGAGTGTAAAGGTTTCAAGCACTCACAGAGTGAGCTAAAGATAGAGGAGTAGGAGAGGTTACCTGTGCTCTGTGCGGCCCGGACTAGACCCTGTCTGATCACTTCTCGCACCCTGGGTTTCACCTTCTCTTTCCCCTCTCCCCCCACCACAGACACCACCAGATTGGGTATCGGCAAGCCCCATTGTGATGTCATCAGCGAGTACACATTGTCCGGAGGTGTATCATGTGCCAGGCGCAGAAACTTGGGGACACAAGATGAATTATGTATTAATGCACAGCAGAAAAAAACGGTCCTGAGTGTTTGCATGTGTGATATTATTCATCCTAAACTAAAATACACAGTCATTCAGACTTGTGCAAACATGCACAAGCATGAAGGATATTTATGTTGTCACTCACAAACTGCTGAATGTAGGAAGGGATTTGTGTGAGAAGAGACAGACTAACAATCGTTCTGCCTGAGGCAACACACGGTCTCCACAAAAACATTTCAGAGAGGTTTTCTTTTGTTACTGTCTAAATTTAATTAGCTGTATTGTGGCTATGAGAAGTGTATGACTTCAGGCTCTGTGGGGCTGGTTAAAGGTGATTTTCTAACTGCTTTGGATTACATGTTCACATGTTAGCGTTCTGTAATTGCCCAGAGACCTGGCATACTTTCTAAAAGGAACAATGGTAGACCTTAGTCTGGGTAGTGCGATGTGTAATTTTTGACATGAGTAATAAACGAAGCCGTGAGGAATGGGGACACAGTGAGTTCAAGGGATTGTAATGCTGTTTAACAACATGCAAATTGTTCAATTGATGAAACAGCTTTCCAAAAAAAACCTTTCAGTAGACTTTTTGTCATTTCATTTGATATTTTTCCCAAAAAAAAAAAAAAAAACCCCTTTGGATAATTGCGGCGCATTTACATAACATTTAATGATGTTTCACTGTTCCTGTTAAATACACAAATAAACATGTATGTCTATCCCTCAAAGTCTCATTTTCATACGAGTAGAGGTCAATATGGTCTGCCCTTACTAAGGTCTACATCTTAATGCTTTAAACACCACAAAATAAAAATGAAAAACATTATGATTTAAGTTATTGTTTATTTATTAACAGACTTCTTGTTAATTTGTATAGAAAGAAACATAAATCATAAACACTGTAAAACTGTAAAGATCTCATTTACCATTTTTAAGCTAATTTTCACAAGAAAAATCCAATAACTTCAAATGGAATCTGGGTGATCTTGTATTTCTAGAGAGGACTAAATATTTCCACACACTGATTTTGCAATGGATTCAGTTGGTCATGTGAATTCAGTGTAGACTGAAAACAGAAAACTTGTGAGCTCTGCTTCATACATGGCTATAGTTTTGACAAAAGACAATAGTTTGCTCACTATTTGCTAATGTGACAACATCTTTGGTCACTGACATCTACTGCATTTAATGTTAATGTTAATGGCTAGAACCTGAACAGGCAAAAATTTGCATAAAGTCCTGCACACTATGAGAATTGAAACTACATATATTTTCCTCCCCTATATATCATTCTGTAATATACATACATAGTAATTATGTAATTAGGCACTGAAGAAGTTTATAGTGTCACCAAAATGTTCCTCAGTAAGGATGTGGTTTTTATCATCGCATTTGTGAGTTTTTAGTCATTTCTTTAAAGAATAGATCCTCAATGTAAAGTATTACCAATTTAACACACTTGAATTGTAGGATGGAAATTGTAGGATGGAGTTCGTTTTTCAAATGAGAGTAACTGCGATTGTGCATGCTTGGGGATGTGTAGAAGAAGGTGAGACACCCACTGGACTGTTTCTACGTCCGGCTCCAGCAAACTCCAGCTGTCCAAAGGCATCGGTGGGGTATTCAGAGGTGTGTTCTTTACTGTCCCACTGGCTGATCACAGGATCACCTGCCGTTATGGATGGATGAATGTCCCGTGCTCCACCACACTGGCACAAAGCCCTATTACTGCCAGAGAGAGAGAGAGAGAGAGAGACAGAGAACAGGTTTCAGTGGGTTCAGAATTCTGATATACAGTATGTATTATTCAAGCCATCATTTCAGAGGAAGAAATCAACCGCCTTTGTGTGTGCATGTCATTCATGTTACAATTAATTTATCAAAGGAAGACATTAATAGCTGAAATCAAACAGTATGTCACATAATGTACACATCATCACTAAAATTAATAAATGAAATGAAAACAGTACCTGCCCAAACCCTGTTGTGAATCATTACATAACAATAGCTTGAAAATGGGAAAAGGACAGGGGAAATGTACTGTGCTGACAAATGGCTAGTTCATCTTCATTCAAGATAAAAAAGGCATGTTTGTTGACCCACCCTACATTACCAAATCAGCTACTTAACGGCACAGATCATATTACCAGGAGATCAATGTCTGTTTTAAATAAGCGAGTATGAAAGGACTGAATAGATTTTCTGCATACGCTAGTAAATCTGAATGCAAGAGAAAATGGCTGTTGTACCTGGATGAGTCCTCCACAAAGGTGGTGCACACTCTCTTTTTAATCATCTTTGGGATCCAGCTCTACAACACAGACGTTACACAGTAAAGCATGAGTCAGAGACATCTGCACATGCAGGTCCGGTTTCTTTTCTTTCACAGTCAGTGACTGAGGAGAACAAACTATGAGATTACGCTTGAATGGCAAAAGAATTTTCAAGGAAATGTTTTGATGTGTGACATGCAATTCTAAATCACAGAAACTAACAGCTTATTTGTGTCTTCTGCCTACATCCTGCTTCCATTTCAAAACCATGAACAACAAAACATGATAATAATAGTAATCAAAATCATAGTTCTTAGACCATAACTTGTTTTAACTATAACTTTATAATAAAATAAAAACCTTTATTCTGGGTGAAGATGGCTGCATATTAGATAACTGTATTTGAATCAATCAATTAAATTAATTAATTAATTAATTAATTAATCAAAGCTTTAGGAGCATTCAAAACAAAATAAAAAGTGAAAGACTTCTTATCTTCTTAGGTTGCTAAAATTAAATGAACAAGGCCGACTTGTTTTTAACTACAAACAGCATGTTAGTTTATCCCACATAAGAGCCGTAATATACTTTTGAATGGATGACAATTCTGCCTAAAACAAAATATATACTAGCTCTGTAATTTGACAATGTTTTCTCTTTTAACATGCTATCTTCCATCTTCCATTTCATTCCCCTATTTTTATTTAATATATTTTATAAATGTATTACATTTCATTTTCTATTACATGCATGTAATGACTTTCCGAATTGCTTTATTAATTTTGCATTTTGAGAATTATAAAATAGCAATATAGTGAAATAAATAATACATAGAACACAAAAAGCTCTTGCATATCTTAAATGTAAACATTTGACATACAAATGTCTGTTCATGTATATGTATAAATAGGTCTCCCATCTTCATTCTGTTCGCTGAGCAAATGCAAAACCCTGTTAAACAAGCTTATAACTTTAATATGGTGCTTTAAAGTTTGGTTAATCATTTCATTTGAACTTCCCTCAGCAACATCAGAGACAATCCCTTCCAAACCTGATTGGAAAGGCCATTAAAACAGTCATTACATTTGCATGTAGCTTGTCACATATTAAGACACATATTCTAATACATTTTACATATTAAGATGGAGACTTATTGAAATGTATTAGAAGCGGCAGCAGGACTTTGATAAATTGCTTCTGCTTATTGTTCTCAGTCCACTGGATAAAAGCGTCTAACGCAGCGGTAAAGGACAGTATCAAAGTATGATATGGAAGCTTGGAAAAGCTTGGGAAACGTTTGTCATTCAACTTCTTACAAGTGCACAAACCTTGCACTCACAAAATCATGACTCCGGACGTCTTAAGGTTTTTTTTTTTTACTATTTTTTTTTACTATTTTCAGTCAGTTTACAAAGTACTTTGTTCTCAAAGTACTCGTTTTAATGCAGTGGCAAAATAAATAGTACAAAGCATGAACAATAAAAAACGACCATCTTCCGTACTGAGAAATACTTAAGTGACTTTAACACATGTTTTACTTTTAATAATGTATCAACCACACCTGATCATTTTCGGATTTTCTCTCTCCTCCAACTCCTTCATTCTCTTTCTCGATTTTCTTCATTTTGATCATCTTTCCGCCTTATTAGGGATCAGTTATTCCTCAGATGAGATCCATGGGGAGTCTAGATACAATTATGCTCTAGTTTGCCATCAGCCGGATTCCCGAGATATTTAATGAAACTTTTTCTGAAGCCGTGTATTGGAAGCCCCGCCCACGCGACAAGCGTCTGGACGCATTCCAGCACGAGCTCACGATTCTCTGCGCTGCTGAATTAAACCAAACAAACAACTGTGAGCGGCAAGCACAGGGAAAACAAGATAAGAGCAGAATAAGAAGAATATGATAAGAGAGAGGTGTATTATTTCATTATATGAAAGCTGTTAAAAACAGGATACTTCTGGTTATCAGAAAGGTTTCCATTTTTCATGCCCCTACAGGCGTGTCTTTTGAAATACTATTGACCTTAAGATGCCATTTCGGCGTGGCCAGTTATGCTGGTTTGACTGAAGTTAGTTTGAGCTCCAGGAAGTAGCCTAAACAAATAATCACCTGTAAGATTCAAATATTTATTCATTTCCCCCAAATATATGTAAAGAGGAGTACTCTCTCTGTCTCTAGAAAGAAAAATGACATTTAGAAAGAAATTAAAAGTACAGAAATAAAGACCTAATAAAAACAAGTCAGAAAGAAAGTGTTTACACAGAAGGAATTTGACCCGACGACAGGAGCTTCCAGTGCAGAAGAAAGTACAAAGACATAGTGCATTAATACATAGGAATAACACAGTAGAGATGGAATATATAATACTAATAAGAAAAACAGAAAATTAAATAATGCACTATATAGACTAACATGTAGAAAAAAAATGTTTTAACTGTTGTTTTAATGTTGTTTAAATGAATTTACCGGCATGCTATTTCTAAGTGTGCATTTTACAAATGTACAAATTTTGAATTGTATGACAGTTGTGATGGACAATGTATAGGCTAGTTATGGAAGTTTTAATTGTTAAGGCCTAAGATGATAGGTCTGCGGGAAAAAGCTGTTCTTGTGGCTGCTGTACTGGTAGAAGATGTTCTGTAGCTAGGACCAGAGGGCAACAGTTGGAAGAGAGAGGGGGCTCGTTTGTGAGGGGTCCAGTGTGATTTTCTTAGCCCTTTTCCTCACTCTGGAGATGGCTCTGCTTATCCTCTCAGCAGTACTGACTGTCCATTGTAGTCTATTGATGTCTGATTTGGTAGCTGAACCAAACCAGACAGTTATAGATAAACACAGGACATACTCAGTGATGGCCGAGTAGAACTGGGTGGCAGGTTGAACCCTCAGCTGGTGAAGGAAATACAACCTCTGTTGGGCCTTTTTAGCTATAGTGTTTGTGTGAGTGTCCCATTTCAGGTCCTGAGTGTTGCCCAAGAACCTGAATGAGTCCACTGCAGTCACAGTGTATGATATGCTGTATGATGGTGAGTGGAGGGAGAGCAGGGTGGTTTCTCCTTAACTCCACGATTATTTTCACTGTTTTGAACATGTTGAGCTCCAGGTTGTTGAGACTGCACCAGACAGCCAGCTCTTTTACCATATGTCTGTAAGAAGACTCATCTGGATATTACATATATATATATATATATATATATATATATATATATATATATATATATATATATATATATATATATATATATGTATATATATATATATATATATATATATATATATATATATATATATATATATATACACATATAAATATATATTAGGACTGCCTATGCATAGGGCCCGGGATCTTGTGCAGCGCCCCTGACTGCATCAATTACAACATCATGGCTGCTTGAAGAAGGATCCGGATACTGAAATGGCCAGCCTGCAGTCCAGATCTTTCACACATAGAAAACATTTGGCACATTATAAAGAGGAATATATGACAAAGAAGACCTAAGTCAGTTGAGCAACTAGAAGCCTGTATTAGACAAGAATGGGACTACAATCTTATTCCTAAACTTGAGCAGCTTGTCTCCTCAGTCCCCAGACGTTTGCAGACTGTTATAAAAAGAAGAAGGGATGCTACATAGTGTTAAACATGGCCTTGTCCCAACTTTTTTGAGATGTGTTGATGCCATGAAATTTAAAATCAACTTATTTTCCCCTTTAAATTATACATTTTCTCAGTTTAAACATTTGATATGTCATTATGTTGTACTCTGAATAAAATATTGAAATTAGAAACTTCCACATCATTGCATTCTGTTTTTATTCACAATTTGTACAGTGTCCCAACTTTTTTGGAATCGCGTTTGTATATATATATATATATATATATATATATATATATATATATACATACATACATACACACACACACACACACACACACATTACATAAGTAATATCGTCAGGATATTTCATAAGACTGAATGAATATGATTTTATAAATGCCTGTAATATATTGTGATTTAAAAAACGAATATGTTTTAAATCTTTAAAGTTGAGTTAAGCATTTTTATCCAATATATAAACCCATATGATGGGAATATAAACATGTTCTGAATAACAGGAATGACCAGATTAATTTTAAAATTTAATATGAAATCAGTATAATTGGTACGTCCAAATGAAATGCACTAATTCAAAACGTGATGAAGAGGTGTTCATGTTCACACCACCATATAATGAAGGACATAATGCAACAAAGGTATACACAATATACTGTTTTTAAAAAAGCATTATCCTTGGGATGAATTATAAAACTGAGGTCCTGACTCTTTCTGTGGTCACTAAAAAAATCTCATGGCACTTCTCATAAAGAGTAGGGGTGTGTCCCTGGTGTCCTGGTCAAATTATATCCTTACAACCTCTTTCAGCCCTTCAAAGAAGTGTTAAATTAGTGTACTTTAATCCCAGTAAGACCAACTTTAAGATTTTATGCAGTCAAAATAAACATTTTTTTTTAAATGTAAGCTGCTATTTTAAATGAAAAGTGTACATTATCTTTCATGATAAGTTTAGTCAAATCTGTATCGACAGCTGAAGTATTAAACCTTTCAATACTACCTTTAGACAGTCCTTGTTTTGTCCTCAGCTGGTTTCAAGGAAGTTTTCACCCTCAAGCTATACATATTTTTACAGGACAGTAGACA
Source organism: Carassius carassius (assembly GCF_963082965.1). Lineage (NCBI taxonomy): Eukaryota > Metazoa > Chordata > Actinopteri > Cypriniformes > Cyprinidae > Carassius > Carassius carassius. The sequence continues at coordinate 32,621,545 of NC_081755.1, read as the reverse complement.
GTAGACTGGCATTGAGGTTTAGTCTCTCTAATCTCTCTAACATGAAGAACGGTCTCATTAGATACATGGGAAGTCACGGGGAAGTCGTGGCCTAATGGTTAGAGAGTCGGACTCCCAATCGAAGGGTTGTGGGTTCGAGTCCCGGGCCGGCAGGAATTGTGGGTGGGGGGAGTGCATGTACAGTTCTCTCTCCACCTTCAATAACATGACTTAGGTGCCCTTGAGCAAGGCATTGAACCCCCAACTGCTCCCCGGGCGCCGCAGCATAAATGGCTGCCCACTGCTCCGGGTGTGTGCTCACAGTGTGTGTGTGTGTGTTCACTGCTCTGTGTGTGTGCACTTTGGATGGGTTAAACGCAGAGCACAAATTCCGAGTATGGGTCACCATACTTGGCTGAATGTCACTTCACTTCACTTCACTTCAAATATTGTACCCTAAGAAAGCGTCTGTAACAATACGGCCCATGAAGGAATTTTCCATTTTAAAAAGGTTTTTACCCATATTTTGAATTACACATTGCATTATGTTTGATGGATAAATGAAAGTTTATGGTTAAACTGAAAATTTGCTGATAATGTCTTGGCGAATTTTTTTTTTTTTTTCAGTATTATACCGGAGGTAGTTACATTGCAAATTTGATTTGTTTTAAATATGCACATTTGTCCGTTTGTTTGCATTTATGTAAAGTCACCATCTACTGCATAATAACATATTTTTATAATAGTAAGGTGGGAAACTGTAACATCTGTACTATATAAGGTTTTAGTTTCTCAGTAATCAAGGGCAATAATAAGGCAAGCTTTTAGATAATTCATATGTACCCCTAAAATTGGGAGAAATAAATCCCAAATGATGTTGAACTCTTGCTTTTATGCTCATAGAGCTTTAAGCTGAAAACCGACGGTTTGATAAAGAAAAGAGTCAGACGTCTACATTTGGAAGGACAAATTTGAAAGTTTATCTCTCATGTGACTTTCAAAATTACTACAGTTTTCCTCAGTACAAATAAAATCCAAAACGCATGCATTTCTCAACCATTCATATACACACAGTCTTCTGCCAACTCAATTATATTATGTGAAGCTTAGATGGGGTAAAACAAATTCTCTAGCTAGGACATTTTGTCAGATAAATTCAGCTGTTTATACTTGAAGTAAAAAAAAGAAAAAACACACATATATATATACACATTCACTGTCCTAGGAGATGGAACTGATAAATATCCTCCATTCCCTAGGTATCTCCGAATCTGAAAGTGTCACGTGTCTGAGCAGCACATCTACAAATGAATGCTCTCTGACGCAGGAAAAAGATTCAGGTTGCACTTTCAATCTTAGTTTTAAAGGACGGGGAACGTTAAATCTCTGTTCTCAGTTCTTTCATTCATTCTTTTACACTCAATAGTAATGAATGTGTAATCTAGCTGACTATTTAAAATGTGCACCCTTCTTTGAAAGGGAGAGAGGAAGAAAGAACACCCATGTAGTGTACTTAAAAGTATATACATGTTGAACATAATGAGTAAGAAAGTGTGTGCCATCTTTATCTCTCCCTCTCGAGGGTATACTTCAGTATACCTTAAATCATACCACATTTCTATATTCATACATATTTATAGCAAGACAAGAAAAAGAGACAGGAAGGAGGGTGGAGTACTCAAGTTTACATGATGTCAACACATAGGGGGAACAGAGCAATACAACAAACAACTGTCACTCAATAGCCATGGTGGGCTCAAACACGTGCAGGGGAGCAGATTTTGCAAACTTCTTTGACCAGATGGAGAGAAATAAACAGTCTTTGTCCAATCATGTTGAGGAATGCATTGAGGCAGACTCTCTGTCCTCTTTTTCCTCCTCGTCCATCTTGCGGCCGTGCTTTCTGAAATACTTGTACCTCTGGACATAAAGCTTGACCAGGTTACTCACTTTAACTGGGTTTATCTCACCTGTCCGGCTGTGACAAATCTGTGAGGTAAAGACAGATTTAGTCATGGCCTGTCTAAATATTTATGGAGTAGCACTGTGTTGTGTGCTGCGAATCAAGGCTATCTTCAAGTTATATTTATTTACCTTGTGCACAGCTTTCCTTAAGATATCCTTGTATTCGTCTTTGTTGATGTCTTTACGCTGGTAGTATGGCTTGATGGCCAATTTGACTTCCTCTACTGCCCTCTCCTGGGTGTGGAGCTTCTTCAGATACTAACCAAAAGTAGTTGATTTAGATTTGGATTGTTATAGATAGGGTTGGAAAAATATTTTGTCCTTGAATGTTTTTAAATTAATGTTTGGCCCAACCTGCTGCCAATAGCACTGAACTTAGAAGTAAAAACCATAAGCTTTGCATCCCCGTAGCAAATGGACTTTAAAGTGATTCAAATTCAAAGCACCTTAAATTATTAATTCGATTTACTCCGGCACTAAGCCATAGCGCTTTTTACTTTTTGCTAATTACAGAAATATAGAAATGTATAGATCAAAAGGAATTCTATGCTTGTCTACAAGACCTGTGGGCTGAAACAAAGAGAGAGAAGAATATTAAATGAAGTGCTGATACCTTGTCAGGGTCTTTACTTTCGTTATCCCAGCCCATTTCACTGCCCCCTGTTGGCCCTGCCATTCCCACTGGCGATGGAGGCGGTGGAGTTTGAGCACAGCCTCCACCCATTGAGAGTCCAGGGTGTAAGTGTGAAGGAGGAGTTTTGGTGCATCCAACCAATGGGACAGAGCTGTGGAGAATAAACTGGGCAGGAGTGGGTCCTTGGGGTGGAGCATGTGATGGAGGTGGAGGAACTTGTGATGAGACAGATGAGGATGATAAAGCAGGGTGTGGCTGTGACTGGTTCTGATTGGCCTGAGAGAGAATCTGTGTAAAATGAAAGGGAAGAATATAAAAATGTTATTACACTTTTAATGTTAGTTATCAATTTACTTCCCAACCAATAGCAATTGAATATGTCAATCAGCTATTTTCAATCAGCCTTTAAGCCTTTGGTAGAGCTACTTTAAAACAGGATACAAAATTATTCTAGATTCACAGTGCATTTATAAGGAAAAGCAACATTATATAAAATAATAATAAACAGGAAGTAACATTAGACTTTAAAACAGGGCTCCAAACCGGTTCAAGGAACGAAAACGAAAACGAACGAAATTTTGACAGGAACAAAACCAGAAACAAAATCAAATTTTATAGTTCCGAACAGAATCGAAAATTTGAAATGGCCGATAACCAGTTAATAACATTATTTTATCGTTCCATTTAATATTTGAAATTTGCTGTCAACCAATCACGAATTCCAGTAGACTCCGGCATATGCAAATATGACTCTGAAGCCAACGAGTGAAATGTCCGCTCAGCTGTGAACTCATCATAGGTAAGTCTCAATGACAATGAACCGCCTTCAGGGCCGGATTAAGACCAAAAATAGGCCTGATGACGCAGCGCACAAAGGGCCTTTTTTTTCTCGGCGTTGGTGCATGTGCATTCGAGACTCAAGCGCCAGCATGCTTAGCCTTTCCTGCCCAACTGAGGACCGCAGCTCTCCTTTGATTATTCCCAACTTTGAGAAGCTCCGCTCGCTGGGGGCATTGGACATCATCATGCACAGATAGATGCGCTAACCAATTTCGACATTTGGAAACGTCTGAGAAAGATTCAGCAATGACAAAAGCTCGTACAAGCTCTGCTGATTCGTTCACAGTCACCGATTTCTGAGTGCACATGAATACAGCAAACTGTATCAACTAATTGTGACCGATTAATAATCAGTTAAATGGTTTAAAAAGTCATTCATTTATTTTCAGTAAATTATCAAAATATTTTAAAAGGTTTGCTGCATGGTTAAAATACGCTATATATAGAGAGAGAGAGAGAGAGAGAGAGAGAGAGGGAGAGAGAGAGAGAGAGAGAAAACTTGTATAGCCTATAAGTTTTTTAGAGAGGAAAAAAATATTATTTCATTCAAAAATAATGCAGACACAAAATGTTTACAAACATCAGGCTATAATAAACACTAGGCTATTTTGTATAATCATTTGTCATTCAAATACATCGCGAATACGGAAACTTTGATTTTGTGTCGAATGAGAGACCCGCTGGTTTCAGTTTCGTTTTAGCCTAAATTAATTATTTTTATTTTGTCGTTAATATTGCTATAAACTTCTTATATTTTTAATTCTTGTTCTTTTCTAAATACTGTTAATTTAAATGATTTGTTGTGGAGGGATGGGAACTAAAATAGCCTAGCGGAGCTTCTCAAATTTCCCGGAAGCTGAACAATTTTCATTTGCTATATTAACCTCTAAATAATTCTTAGAATGAAATTTGGAGTCCAACTTTCGGACGCATATACAGCGTTACTTATTATAAATTTACTATTATTCTATATTCTTTATATTAAATAGCATCCAGATACGTCGGGAACATTTGGATTTGTGCCGAAAGAGAGAGGTAGGCATCAGCTTCACCTTAGATTAATTTGTTTTTAGATTGACGTTTTTATAGCCTAAACTAATAACTGTTTTTATAATGTTTTTAAACATTTTGCTTTAGACTACAGGCATTTTAGCCTTTATTATTTTGGAAAAAATAGGGCTAATAAAATGAGACGTGAGGCGCGACTTTTTTTTCTTTTTTTTTTTACTCTCAAAATGCAATCTTATGTTTTTTTTTCTTTTAACAATGCAGCAAACATTTTTAAATATCTTAAAAATACTTTGTCTTTAAAGTGTTGATAGATTTTTTATTTTTTTTTATTTAATTTTTTAAGTAGCTTACATTTGGCCAAAATCTAGAGATGATGAAGCCTATTGGCTGTGACTAAGCGTTAGATCTCTATTTTTTCCTTTTCTTTTTGAGTAAAGAAAACGCTATACTTTATTATTATTATATTATTATTATTAGGCAAATAATATTGTTTTTAAAAAAATAACGTTATTAACCGGTATTTCTTCCACCCGAACCGGTTTCGGAACGGTAATAATATCAGAGGAACGCAGAACAGAAACGTTAAAATATCGATTCTGCTCGGAGTGAACCAATTGAATTTTTTTTTTCGTTTTCAAGCCCTGCTTTAAAATATGCAAAAAATAAATAAATAGACACTACAACGGATAATATTTTTTAAAATGCACAATTACTCATCTTTTATGTAACACTGCAATCCTACAGTTTTAAACTTTGCTTTCTTTTAATTGAGCTAGGAGGTCATAGTGGGACGTATCAATCTTCTATTGGCCACATCTACACATATTAATTTACAGATCAAAATTCACAGGAATTGAACTTTGGAAACTACTTCATATGTGCTTCCATTTCCAGGTCTCCTGAATTTGCATTCATATGAATGTAAGTCAATGGAGCGAAAAGTTTAAAGTGACCACCTCTTAATAATATCACAGGTTTTACCTGACTTGTGGCCTGGATGAACTCTTGTGCTTTGGCTCTGTTGGCTATATTGGCCTCCTCCATTTTGAAGAGGAGAGCTGTCACTGAAAAGAGATTTAAAAGCAGAACATGACTTCTAATCCTACTTTAAAATTAAAGTGCATGTGGAAAGGGAATTACTTAAAGTCATGTAACACTCACATGCTAAAACACCTCCAGCAGTGCAGTCCACTCCGGTTTGTAGACTCCAGGGTAATGGTGGAGGCGGAGGTGGTGGTGGCTTGTTAATTGAAGATGAGGATACTGATGAAGAGGAGGATGAAAAGGGGTCATTTGCCAGGGGAGCACTGGAATGAGAGATGGAGGCTGACACCAGAGATGTTGAGGTAGAGCATGGTGGTGAGCCCTTCAAATCATCTGGTGGGAGAGGTTTAGCACTGGAAGTGGACTGAGATATGGTATCGCCCCTGATCTGCGATGAATGCAGACCGGGAGGGCTGGAAGGGGACTTTGAGGGTGTGAGAGACAAGGCTTTGGACTGACCAGGGCCATCCTCTGAGAGGAATGAAGGCTCTGGTGTCTTGCAGCTACTATCAACAGTTTGAGAGTCTGGGGATGACTCTCTAGTATCTCGAGATGGAGGCAAAGACAGTGGGGATGTGTGTGGTGGTGAAGAGGACGGAGGAAGAATACTTGCTGATGAGGAAGTGGAGGATGATGAAGAGGAGGAGGGAATGGGACCAGGATGAGCTGAAGGAGGACTGGATGGCTTGGATCCAACCCCAACCAAAGGCTGCAATTCTGTTGCTACTCCCGGCCAACCACCACCGACTGTGCTACAATTACTATTAACACCTTTAGAATCACTTCCATCCACATTTATCCCTTTCTCTCTGGGCTTCTTTCCAGGCCTCCTTCTACGTTTCGCTGCCAGTGAGGAAGTAGGGGAAGAGGCAGATGAAGACGTGGACGTAGCAGAGCTTGCCTTGGCCTTCTTTGACTTTAATCCACTTGAATTTGTTGATAATAGAGGCCCGAGTATGTTCCGTTGTTTCCCAGTTTTGCTTGGGTCTTTGCCTCTCCCTGGAAGGGCCAGTGTCTCTGAGCAGGGCTTAAGAAATGGTGATCGGCTCTCATTGTCTCGGCGGAAAACCACAGCAATAGACCCACCAACAACTGAGGGCCCTGAAGCTCCACTTACAACACCACCAGGTCCAAGAAGGTCAAGGCCCAGCTTCCCAGAGTTACCAGTTGTGCTACTAACACCTTCACGCACTAGAACAGAGACTTTAGATTGGAGCTTACCCTTTCTGGTACCACCACTGAGCTTCTTGGACCTGCCAGAACGCCCGGTATCCTTCTTCCCTATTTTTTCCTTACCAGTTTTCCGTCCACGTTTAGTAGTGGATGAGGACGCTGTGGGCTGAAGGGAGGTGATGTTGCCTGAGGATGCAGAAAGAGGTGGTGAGAGAGATGACAGGTTTTGACTTTTGGCTTTTGGCCTATGAGAAGAAGAGGTGGAGGTGGATTCAGACTGACCAACTGTCTTGCTTGATCTGGATTTCTTCTTCAGATGATGTCGGCTAGTTTTGGGTGCTGCGGATTTAATTTTAGGACTGGGTTGAGGGGGCTCAGGAGGAGGAGGAAGCAGTGGTGAGTCCTCTAGTGAAGGGTAGTCTGAATCCAGTGCTTCTCCATCTAAGGAGAGCATGTCAATCTCAGGACGATCCGAGAGACGGTCTGATTCATATCCACGATAACGAGGAGGCGTGAGGGAGGTGGGGCGGGATCTGCTTCTGGATCTGCTCCTGTGGTCCTCATCCTTTCTTTCCTTATCATCTGATCGTCTCCTTCGTTTCTTTTTTCTCTTACGATGTTTGTCTGAGCTCTGGGATGGGCTGCGGGAGCACCGTTGGCTATGGGGTGGTGAACCTGGTACTGTGGTGGTCATTGTAGTGGTGGTAACAGTGATGGTACGTTTAATCGCAAAAAGATCAGAGCCATTAAGATCCTGAATGGACGGGGGTACAACAGGTATAATATCTCTTCTCCTGTCCCTGTCTCGAACTCTTTCTCCAACCATCTCTTTCTCTCTGTCTCGCCTGTCACGGTTTCCTCTGCTCCGCTTTGTACTGCCTCTCTCTTGGCTGCTTGACCTCCTGATATCTTCATCCCTATCTCTCCTTCGTTCATCTCTTCTTCTGGAGTCTCTGTCTCGCTCTCTATCCCTGTCATCTCGCCACCGCTCCCTATCCCTGTCTCTTTCATGGTTCCTTTCTCGCTCTCTTTCCTTTACTTTATCTCGATCTCTATCTTTGTGGCGATCCTCAGAGTGACTGGACCAGGATCTGCGACTGTGTGTGTGTCGTGAGGCGTTCTGGGAGTGAGAGCGGGAGGAATGCTCTGGAGTGCTCCTGCGTCTCTTTTTCGTCTTGTGAACATCACTTTGGCTACTTCTCCCTCTATCCCTATCTTTGTTCTCTTTTACACTACTTTTTTCACGGTCCCTCTCTTTGCTTTCTGTTTTACCTTCACCTGACTCCTTTTCTTCTTTCCTTTTTTTCTTCTTTTCTTTATCTCCATTTCCCTCTTTCCGCTTGCGTCTATCCCTGTCTTTTGAGCTCTTGGAGGATTTGCGACTCCTTGCTTTATCAGTTGATAGAGGTGGAGAATTGGGAAAGGAAGGAGAGGGCAAAGGCAAAACAGGAACAGGTGGTGGTGATATGGATGCAGAAGAAGGGCATGATCTGAACATCTCTTTCCTCCTACTTGTCAGTTTTCGTCTTAAATCTCCGACACCCACAGAAGCCACTGGTTCCCTCTCCCATTCTTCATCAGCACGGACAGATACAAACCCATCACCCTCTAACACCCGTAAGATCCTCTCAGGTTTTGGGACACCGGCTTGAAGATAAGAGGGACTGCTTGAAGATGGAAGCAACACCTCCCTCCTTCTCTCAATCACTTGTTCCCTTCCTCTTTCATTGGCACCCACTATCTCTCCTTCTTCTATCTCAGAGTGCTCAGAGTCTGTTCCCCGTTCTCTTAGATTTTTTCCCTGTTCCCTTATTCTATCTTTGATGGGTCGCTTGCTGTTGAGTTCTAAAGGTACATTATTGAACATCAATGGAGCATCAACTTCTGTTGAATCTGGATGACCCCCCTCTGTGCCAGCAGGCGTCCCCATTTCCAACGCTCTATCGGCTTTCACAACATTCCCTTCGCTATTAATGGTGCTTCCTCCATTCTCCTCATCCATACATCTTTTCTCCTCCTCTGCTTCAGAGGCTGGAGAACCTGTTGGCTCAAACGGATCATATTTATCAACCTCTTCCTCTTCATCCTCAGTGGATGCCTGATCTCTCTCCCCCTCGCCTTCTGTTGGGTGAAAGGGGTCGTATATGTCATTCTCTAAACTCTCCCTCTGTCCATCATTGGATGGATTTGTGAATGATGAAGATAGATGGAGTAAGGGATTAGAAGAAGAAGGTAGCAAAGACATCGATGATGGCACCAAAGATGAAGAAGTGGATGACACAAAGTCTCCAGTTCCTTTGCTGACCCTGCTGTCTCCAGCATGGCCTCTGTCCTCATCCTCATGGTAGTTTGTACTCATTCCACCAGGAGATGACGATGAGGGGGAGGAGGAGGGGGAGGAGGGAGAAGACGAAGGAGATGATGGTGAGTTGGAAGGTGATGAGGGGAGAGGGCTTTTGGCCATCTCTATGACTCCATCACAGTTTTTGAGCGAAGAGGCCGGTTGCATTTGTCCCGAGGCTTGAATTACACTTGAGTAACATCCAGAAAAAGAGCCTGAAGGCAAAAAACTGTCTATAGAAACTCTCTTTTTCCTTAAAGACAGTGGGAAGTGAAAATTTCCATTTAAGAAGGACCCTAAGAAAGACAATGATAAAAGAGGTATCCGTTTGATCACACAGTACTATTTACATTATCTTAGGCAATCTATGGACTTGAACCTACCTGGCTTCTGGTAACCAAGATTTGGGGTAACACATGTCAACAAAGCAAGAGATGCGCCATTCTCTACTTTCACTTCTGCTGTTAGCTCCACATCAAAGTCACTAAAGAAGAAGAAAAAAAATAGGAGTTTATAGTTTTTCAGTAACACTGTTTAACACAAAACATGGTCAACAAGATTAGATCGCATCTTTAAAACCAGAACTGATACTCAAAATATGTCCGCTGGAACCGCTACTTTATTACAAGAGTATCCTACTGATCCAGGGACAATAATTTAAAATAATAATCATTTAAAAATTAATTTAAAGATACTATAATAATGTTGTGTAGTCCATAATAGCCTACTATAGACACTAGCCAGTTTTACTCACTGAAATATTTATTTGTCATAATTACTTCATAATTGTATTCGAGTCTTACACACATGCTATACAGATAATGTAGAGTCTTGCAATTATCTAAGTGATGACGGCTATTATGGGAGTTGCTTGATGGAGTGAGGGAGATCCAGATAACATGATCTTGATGTTAAACTAAAAATAAGAAACTTTCATTAATGCGGTCACGTAACAAATCTGTCCAAATATAAAATTACATGAATAGCTACTTAATGCATTGAATGAAAAAATGTAAAGACTGTACAAATATTATAAATCGCGAATCGAAATAATTGGGAATGATGTGAAAAATTTAAATAAAATAAAAACTGCACATTTCACTTATCTATTATAACATTTATGTAGTTTGGATTTCTTGGCTGTTTCCTTATGAAAGTCAGGTGACTGTTGCCGCCAGCCAATCGCTGCATTGCTGATCATGGTTTCGAGTATCGATACATAGCCCCTTTTAAATCAGATAACTCAATCCAGCCACACTAATCATCAACAACACGTGCGTTCGAAAAACCAAATTAGCCAGATCCTGATTAGCATGATGATATCATCTTATATGTGACATTTCATCTCGAATGTATGAAGAACGGGCCCCAGGCCTCAACAATAAACCTATTTTCCAGCTGACCCCGTTAAGCCAGTATTTTAGAATATTACTTGCACTGTTGGCATTTTCACTGTCCCTGAGATAAAAAAATAAATAAATGATGTAAAATTTTAACATTTTTTTAACATTTTTTAGTGTTAATGTTAAAGTGTCAAAGCAAAATACATATTTACAAATATTAAAATTACAACATATTCAGAACACTTCAATGCAGAAGTAAAAATAATTATTCTCCCATACAGAATATGCACCAATAAAATACACCATGGAGTATGACAACAATGAAATGGCAAAGGATTTTGACTGAATTTTGTTTGATTTGATGGAGGGCTGGACAATAATTCAATATCAATATGTATAGCTAGGGGTGTGACATCCATTGTTCACACTCTTAAACAGCACTGATTGGTTGATGTGTTCATACACACACAATGACCAATCAGCACTGTTTAAGCACGTACATTTTTTTTTAATGTTTTTAACTTTTCAGTACTGAACGATATTGTGGTCAGTCTGTGCTTTTGACAACACTAATCTGTATTATATAATGTGCTATATAAATAAAGGTGACTTGACTTGAATTGACAGTCTAATGGACCCAGTTGTGGTCAACAACTTTTGATCAAATGTGTACTAAGCTTTTTATTTATAGGCCAGCACTTTTCAAAGACAATTAAACACCGCTTCAACAAGCAATCAACAAGTACTGAGACAAAACACTCACATCCCTCAAAGTAAATAAGCAAACTAAGTCCAATTTTGGTGCCATCATGCTCAATTTTGAACTGTATGTGCTGAATTAAGCACTTACCAGTCCAGGTACTGAGGTTGTGAGCTGAGCTGAGGCACAAGAAATACAGGCTCAGAGGAAGTAACAACAGCAGCCCCCTAACAAGAGTATAACACAAATTAAATGATTCAAGGGTCACCTCAGGTCACCGATTTCAAACCAAGTAAATTACAGACAGACAAAGCATGTAACAGGACTTAACTCAATAACTTACAACTATGCAAATTGCCTAAATAATATTACCAGTTCACTAGGCGCATCCTCCGAGGTCTCTCTGTTTCCTTGGAAACATCTTAAGCCAACTGTCCTTCTGTCTGCTTTATTCTCCACTTCCTCCTCTTCATTAGGACTTTGTTCGGACTGTGACTACAACAACACGAGAAAGAAGACATCAAGCATATTCAGCAGAGAGTGCTGTGCATGCTGAATCGTAATCTCATTGTCAACTGTATATATAAGACCAGAGTGACTATCAAACCTGCTCCTGCACTAACAAGATGATATGACGCTTACCTCGTCTGGCACAATTTCTCCTTTGTCCTTTTCAGCCTGTCCATCTGTTCCCATCTACACATAGCAGACAGCACTGTTGTTAATCAATAATCTAGATCTGATACATCAGCTCTGAACCATCATAAAGCTGAGAGATGGGAGAAAACTACTTCTGAATCTCTGTCTTTAACCTGAAGGGCACTCAGGGGAACTTGATTACACGAGTAAACCGATGAGAACGCTTGATCTGTATTGACATTCCACACTACGCCTTCGCTTCTTGAGCCAGTGACAGCACTGACCGTGTGCAGGGAATGAAACTGATGGAAGATGATGCTATCTAGCATACTGCAGTGTTTGCCTGTGTGCTCACTTGTTATCTGTCATTTAATAACCACAATACTGTACAGCACGTCTTATTTTTAATGCACTGAGCATTTCTAGCTGACTTTCTCATCTGTCCTTCATTTAGCGCTAGCAGCAATAATTTAAAGCCTAAATAATTTTGTCGCCCAGAGGGGTTAGTTAGCTGACTAGCTAAGTTAGACAAGCTAAGAGAGCCGTTTACCTTCATAGTGCAAAGAAGAGCCGGCTGATGAATCCCAAAGCTGATTAGCTGCTAAAACCCGTCACAGTGTTTTTGCTAACTTTAAAACGACATGTAGAGGCACGAAACATTTTTCTTTAAGAGACACAATAAGAGGCCCTTCCCATCCGATTCCGCCATTTAGCTTCCCCTTCTGTGAAGCTGCCGGCATGGGCTGATGGGAAATGATGTTTTTCATCAAAGACTGTTTCTGTGGCGGCGACGACGCAAATCAGAGATGAATGGGAATATTTTATATATATAATTTTAGCTTAAATTATTTAATTGCATTAATATGAATTAATACATGTTATTTAGTTGATTCTTGTTGGTCTAATATATGGCGATTGTTCAAGTTATTTTGAAATAGTGATACTATGTAGGCTAGCTTCTATAGTATATAATATTTTAATAATACAGTATTTGATTTTAAATTAGTATTTAAATGCAACCGAATAATGTTAGGTTTTTCTTTGCCTCTTTCATAATGGTTCATTTTTAATAAAATTATTTTAACCGTTCACATTATCTTGAAAACATTTTTGCTCTGTGTCCCTTTTTTGTCATAAACATTTGTATTGTTTTCAATAATGCTTTCATTTTTTATACATTACATTGCATGCATTCCCGGGGAATCAAACCCATCTCCTTGGTGTTGCTATAACATCCTTTGTCTTGTGCAACACAAACAAAAACAGTCTAAATTAATTTTTTAATATATGCAAACATTTTAATCATAAACGTGCACGTTGTGTAACATTTCAAGTGATCCTTCATTCACCGGTGTTCATAATTAGGTTGGTATCATCCAAAAAGGCCTACCATATCCCAGACCTGCAGTAGTTAAATAAAGCAAGTTATTACTCAGGTGAAGTGCGTGCAGCAGACTCTCTATGTGTTACAGTAATTCTCCAGGTCGTAATAGTCACAGTAGAAATGACAGCACTGCTCCACAATGCCTCTCTTTGCAACAGTGCCTCTCTCTCCACTCTGAGCAGCTGATATAGTCTGCCGCAGGAAGGGGACACTGCTCCTCATCATGACGCCTGTTGAAAGACAAGCAGTGTAATTACAAATTAATTTATGTGTTATAAATGTCTTATTTTGAGAAATGTCTAATTTTAATAACAGTGGAAGAAACGGGCAGATTGGGCATTAACTGTGAAGTTGACAACATTTTACTATATCATTTTCATTTGTTTTGCACTTCATATAGGTTTGTGTGTGTGTTTGGGGGGGGGGGGGGGTTATAGATGAAAATGCATTTAATAAATATGGTATGTTTTAAAAACATTACTCAAAATATTTTTAGATTACTCTGGGGAAAAAAATGTGATAGTGATAGTTCATTTTATCATTTATTTTTCTTCTCTCTTGAATTACATAGCTTTAACCTCTTTAAAACACACAAAGATATACAAATTTGTGATAGGCCTACTAAATGTTTCAGTTTTTTTTACCCGATAACTTTATTTTGCATCGAATGGGTTCCCTTAATGCTTGTCACGCGAAAAAATTCACTAAAAATGTTCAGACAATAGGCTATCTCTTACTGTCAAGTAGACTGAATGCATCGCACAGAAATGCAGCTGTAAGCAGACTCACGGAAAGCGTGCTCTCTGACCCGCCTGGCAGGCTGGTAGAAGAGACCCTTCTCTCCACAGACGAGCAGCAGCGCTTCCACGAGCTGGATCCCGCACAGCCTTCGAGTCCCGAGCGCGCCGCTGTGGGTCACCAGAGAGCTGGCACACAGACACAGCAGCAGCATCCCAGGGCTGGCCATTCTCCTTACGACGAAACTTTACAGATCATGAAACGCAAAACAGCAACTCTATCCTGTCTGCTCAGGTTGATCGTGTCCTGTCAAGGGTGAAAGTGTCATCCTGTCCAGTAGTGCTAGGGTTGTTGTCTCTTTCTGTGTGTCTCTCTCTGTTTTAATGGACTCTGTGTTTTATGAGGGTCCATCAGTGAACTGAACATCTAGCCTCAATTAATCACTTTCAATCAGTACAAATAATTACCCCCTATCAGCTCACCTCAGTCATCCCAGCCTTTCTCTTCCTGACCCCCACTTTGTTTAATTACCCCTATTAAGCATTAGCTATAAATGTGGGGTGGCAGTGGCTCAGTGGTTCATGTAAGTTGTCTACAAACCGGAAGGTTGGTGGTTCAATCCCCGGCTCCAAGTGTCGAGGTGTCCTTAAGCAAGACACCTAACCCCAGCTGCTCCGGATAAGCTGGATGGCACCTTGAATGGCTGACACCCCAGTCGGTGTGTGAATGAGTGAGTGGATGGGTGAATGTGAGGCAAAAATTGTAAAGCGCTTTGGATGGCCATGTGGTCTGTTGAAAGAGCTATATAAATGCAGTCCATTTATAAACAGGTGCTGCTTTCATCCCTCTCTCCAACTCTGTCTTTTTCTCAGTGTTGTGTAAATGCCAGCATAGCTGCATAAGCTTTTTTTGGTTCATATTGTCTGGCCCTATTGGCTTTCTCACTAATTAGCACTCATGTTCCGAGGATAACTCTTGCAGTAAGTATTATTTTTACATAATTAAAAAAGAAAGAATACAATACAATACAATACTGCAAAACCTGTGCCCACAGACAGGACCAAATGCATGACCGTGGAGTTTTATTTGCAGTGTTGTAAACGAGTGAGAGAGGATGGATGGGATTTTGGAAAACTCGAAGCTGAATCTGAGGCCTGTCAGATTACAAAATGGAACACATGAAGACAGAGACACACTAAACATGTGCCATTTGCAAGGAAACTCATCACGTGCTTTTAAAACCACAGAGCTAAGTGCATGACATATGAATGCGTCTCTAATATTGTATAAGGTTATATCAGTTT